>NC_038243.2:42357304-42403652 GCF_000004515.6 Glycine max | reverse complement strand
GTTGGAATTAAATCATGTTTGTAAATGAAATATAATTTTGAATAACCTGAAGAAAATATTAAGAAAATAATAGATTTTTTGTGTTTGAAAATAAATAATGGTAATCCCTCATACTCGGAACATAATTCTTGTAAATGAGTTTTGAGAATCAAATAGTAAAACATCAAAAACTTAGGATAAAACATTTGCAACATAAAATATGAAGCGGGTAGGATATTGATAGGTACCGATTAAATAATATACACTATATATACATATACTTCTAAAATTTGATAATTAAATAGTTTAACAATCAAACATAAAAATATCCATACCATGTCAGATTTTATATTTCTCAAGTGCCCGTTGTACAAATATATTTAAAAATCTTTGATTAAAACTAGAGGCTTACAAAAAAAAGATGTCTAGTGCATTAATAAACACATGATTTCAGACTTCAAAGTTTTACAACTTCAAAATTTAAGGTGTATTGTTCAAAAGTCTCATCACTACATGGTCATGGAGATTTATATTAGTTACATATAAAGAACTTAAAATCACAAATTCCGACAAGACTAATCCCCCTAAATTAACACACACACAAAAGTTGCTTTTAGCACTCTCCTGCTAGACTAGACTATGACTTCTTCGCTTTGTCTACTTCTCCAATTGTCCACAAGTAATAAAAACCAAACAATACAAAAGAAAGAAGGAGTGAGGTTATGGTAACACATAGAGACAGGCAGGATAGACACACCACAATCACGATACAAATCAGTCCTAATACTTACCTATATCACAAATCAAAGCCCGAGATCTTTGGATTTACTTATATTCTGAATCAAGACAATAGTTTGATATAGATTAACTTCAACATCTTAAGTATAGACAACATATGCATCAAATACAAGACATGTATTTTCAAGCACATTGCAGTAGCATTCATAGCTTCAATCATCTAGAGTTAGTCACACATTTCCCAAGGTATGCCATGTTTGCATGTATGCAAGTTAGTAATTCTCTTTCAATTGAGTGCAATGTGTATGCATATCCGGATTTATATGGCGCTAAGCCGTTACGGGCCCAAGAAATTAGGCATAGAGTCTTCATAGTTGGCACTTAGCCAAATACTTTGCACCTAGCTGGGATCAAGCACTAAGCAAGGATCCACTGGAGGCAGAGATCACTTAGATCCAATCATATGAACGTAATGGCTTTATGAGGATCCACACCTAGCCTGGATCCACAAACAAGTAAGGACACTAAGTCCAAATGTCATGATGCATGATTCAATTTTCAATCTTTTATCTTCTCTTTATTAAGATGAGTTGGATTGGATGAACTAGTACATGGAGATGAACCCCTCCCACTTTCACAGATGAAAATCTCTTTTCTACTCTTCTTTATTTCTTTTATCCACATTACTCTAAATTAACAATTAGATATAAAAGTTGATGGTTGTATGCTTAAATTAAGATATAAAAAAATACTCAAAGAGACTTAAATCTATCTTTAATACTAAAAGTAAGAATACATATCACAAATTTGATATAAATTATACATACTGTAATTTTTATATAATATATAAAGAACCTTACTGAAATTTTCTATTCTAATAAATAATGTGGTCTAATATTATAAAATAATTATATTAACTATTTATCATTAGTGAACTTTATTTTATATGATCAAATTAAGTGAGTTCTACTCTTCTTTATTTCTTTTACCCATATTACTCTAGATTAACAATGAGATATAAAAGTTGATTGTTATATACTTAAATTAAAATATAAGAAAATAGTCGGAGGCAAGAATATGAGATTGAAATCTATCTTTAATACTAAAAGTAAGAATACATATGACAAGTATGATATAAATTATACATATTATAATTTTTATATAATATATAAAGAACCTTGTTGAAATTTTCTATTCTAATAAATAATGTGGACTAATATTATAAAATAATTATACTAGCTATTTATCATTAGTGAACTTTATTTTATACGATCAAATTAAGTGAATTCATTAGATAATTAGATGATATGAACTTAAATGAACATATGTCTGTGTTGGCCCATTAGGGGATAATGAGAACCTTATTAGGTTAACAAATAATAAAAAGACCATGATTCCCAATATATCAAACCGTCACACATAATTTCTCTTCTCCACATCTAAAAAGTTACGAAGTTTCTATTGAAGAATAAAGAAGTTCTGATTGAGGAAGAACTATGAAGCCACTGATTACGCGATTAGCCGGTTATTTGTTGTCTCTATAACATTGAAGAACACATAGATAAAAAATCACCTACGGATTCGAATTCCGCTACATTTGTTTAATCAATCATTATGGATTCAAGTATTCCTAAAATTCTTCTTGATAATCTAATATAATGTGATCCGGGTGGTTATTAATGTTTTATAAAGATCCTCTAAAATTCCAACAAACCTTTGTAAAACCTTATCAAAATGACTAAAAGTAATTGTCAACTTAGATAATAGGTGAACATAGATAATTGAGATACTAGAGTGAAAATCACAACTTACAAAAAAAATAAAACAAATTTGAAAGTTATGTGAGAACTCATTTGAGTAGTTTAGGTGAGGAAAATTCATAAAAATAGAAACCTCTCGTGTTGGCTAGAAATTGACCAAGATTCACTCCTTACATGGATAAACAAATAAGATTTTTCCAAAGATTATACCTTGAATACAAAGACCATAAATACAACACTATTTTCCTTATTTTAGAACTGTTTTCTCACCATCCTAGTCCATCTCCAATCTCATCTTATAGAGTTCATGGGAAATTCTCTAAAAATGCTAATGGCAAGCTTCCAACTTCTAGAGTTCCATAAGCATGTCTAGTTTTAGGTAAAAATATGATCCGGCCACAATCACATCCATAGAATTACAGTATTCACGATTTATAACCCCTGTTCAGAGAAGAGTGGAACAGAACAAATGGTAAACAAAAATTCACTAGAAATCACATAAAACTTGAAATATCATGCCGTTAATTGCATCATAAGCTAGACATGTAGAGACATAACACTGTAAAATGTCTCAATCGACAACTCAAAGCAAGGCATTCAGCATCACACATATAAACACGGCAATTACAAGAATGCAATTTCAGCAAACTTTAAGTATATTAAGGATAATTATAAATTCACCTAGGACACATCAAGGATAGGTCACAATGCACAAACATCACACCTTTTATTGGTCTTCCCTGTTAAATTCACAATAATCACGCAACACACATCACATGCATATTTCACATAAAAAATATATCTAACTTCAACTCTATTATAATCTACCAAATAAAAGTATTTAAACCCCCTTTTTCTTCCCATGTCAGATTTAAATTAAGTCTCATAAAATTTATTCCACAATACTCAAGCATACATAACATATCAAAGCCAATAACATGCTCTTTAAGTAATTTTACTAATGGGTCAAGTCGGGGTTTTCCAATCTTGTGAGATTATTTGAAATCTCTCAACAACACCAATTAAACATCATATTACAAAATTACACAAACAAATATAATCTAAAATCCCAAATTTTATTTTTATCCTATTACGAGTCAAATGTTGATTCGACGGCATCAAACCCCGAAGAATGTTAGGAGTGGGGAGTTCCTAACTCTCTCCGGTCACTGTTCCCCCCACCTAAGGGTTTTGTTAGAGGATCTCTGAGAACACTCTTGTTGCCATCCTTTTGCGTAAACTCTAACCCTCGATCACCGTATTTCACTCGACAGAGAACCAATTGAAAACTGGACTAAAGAGCACAGAGAGAATTATATTTCAAATAAGAAATTTGGATTTACCAATTAGAATTAGAAACTAGAATGTGCTAAGAGTCTTGAAGAGGTTTTGCACTTGAGATTTGGGAGGTGAGGCCAGAACCACTCTTTACATGCAAAAGGGAAAAACACAATTATTTGGGGAATTGAATAAAAAAAATGGAAAAAGAATGAAGTTATGAGTAAGAGAAAAGCACACCTAAGTGATTAGAGAACCCATGACTGTGGCTTGGCCTAAACAAAGGACAAGAAATGAAATTGGAAAGAGTACTGTGTGTGTGATTGGCTGTATTGTGAAGAAACAAGGAAGAATGATGGTGACAGTGATTTAACTGTTCTTGATCAGCATTGCATGATGCAGGCCGTTGGAGAGAAAAGGATGATATTTACCAAGTTAAAAGGGAATTAAAGTGGCAGTTTGAGTTTCTAGAAGCTGTAGAGTTACAAGGTTCTTTTTTCCATATAAAAGAAATACACATTTAAGTGGTGTTTTCTCGTCATGGAGACATAAGGATTGTTAAATAAGATAAAATTGAACTGGTTTAATAATTTAGGAATAGTAAAATGAATAGAATAATATTGATATAAGTGTAACACAATAAAAAGAGTAGGATATAGCGGTGTGGTTATAAATAAATTTAGATAGGAGTAGCCATAGCAATAAATTTAGAGGATAAAACTAACAGGACAAACAATAGAAATAGTTATAACAACATTAGGAGTAGCCATAGCAATAAATTTAGAGGATAAAACTAATAGCACAAACAATAGAAATAGTTATAGCAACATTTGGGGTTCTTGAAATTTAATTCAAAAGTCTACAAGGGATACAAGAATAATTTTTAAAGATTATTGAGATTGTACAAATTTTTCAATATGATTATTTTAGAACCTAAATCATTTTAGGAGATAAGAATTGTTCTTTTTAATTGATCATTTTAGCTCTAATTGAGTTCTGCAACTTATGATTCTTATAACATATATTAGTAATTATAAGATTACTTATTTCATACATGTGTCACTAAGACTTAAGCTATTCTATATTTATAAATATTATTTTTAATAGCTACAAGCTAACATAATTATAAATATAAAACAAATCATCTAATGATAACATCATTTAACACATATAATAACAACGGATAAACTAATTCTTAAAAATAAAATGTTATAACGATAATGGTGACAATTATAAATCAAGTGTTAATGGTGATGAGAAGATGATAACATTACTAATGATATGTAATATATTTTTAGTTTTTTTAAAAGACAAATTTGATATAATAAATTTTAGATTAGTTGTAACAAACTAGTTGATATAATAAATTTTACCTTGTAAAGAGTGCAGCTGCTCAGTCCAACTTTTACATTTCTCCTACGTTTACTAACTTGAGCATTAAAATTATGCGGCTGTTTATAGATTCTACTGTCGTCTGGCGTCCTCCGCGGCTCACATTTATCTTATTTTCTAGATGTTTCATTACCGCCTACCATTCAATCCTGTACAACACTGCAACCCTTATGGCTGTGCAGGAAATTTGATACTTTTTCTATAAAAACCCTCATTTATTTTATCTTTTTTTAGGAGTATTTTATCTTTCTATGATTTACATCCTTTATTTTCCTATCACTTTGCATGATTGGCTGTGCAGTAAATTTGGTACTTCTTCTATGAAACACTTATTCATTTTATCTTTGTTTGAATTCTATGATTTACATCCTTTATTTTGCTTTCACTTTGCATGATAAAACCAAAATACTTAAACTATGTAACTTCAATAGTACAGGATCTTCAATTTTCACCTTTGTAAACAAAAGTCACGTGCTTCCAAATATTGTCTCCACATCTGTACGTAACTTCCCACATTTTTTTTCTTCAACTTTTGAATTAGGACCATATTATTTATATACAACATGCATTCATCGTGGGACCAATTCTTAATGTGTTCAATAAACGTATCGAAGATTAAGTTTAAAATATATACATATATAAAAAGGATTAAGTTCAAAATATATACATACAAAAAAGAGATTATGTTTAGAAGATGGGGGCCAAAAGTTGATCCTCTGCTAACTATATGAAAGTCGAAAAGACCTTCCTATGTATTCTCACACAAGTTGTGACCTCTTCTTCACAAAGATATTCAATTGATCAAATATAGATATTAGTATATGTTTGATAGCAGTATATTAACAGATGTAGCATCAGAAGGGCAAATTGGGGAATCAATCAACAAGGAAGGTGTGCAATTAGCAAAAGCAAAGAGAAAGGTTACCAGGCCCGCATATCTCAAGGATTATGCCTGATATCAGAATGCAAAGGAAGAGGAGTTGAGCTGGCACAATGAAGGATTTGCTAGATTCGAATGTCCCCTGCAAGGATGCATCCATAACCAATTCTGTTATGCAAATATTCCTAGGAGATTTGGATAAATCCATTAGCAGTAGTCATTATATATACGTGTGTAATAACTAGCAAAATCAATAAGACAATTGACACTCCTCTCATTCTTACTCTGTTCTTATTCCTCTTTCTCATTAATCTGATTCTTAGGAGGACCCTGGCCCTCGAAGCCCAGGTTAACCGCAGCATACACTTATCAATTTGGTGCTCTCGTTGAGCTACCACCATGCCTGCTCCTGATGAATCCTCTTCTTCCTATGACAAACTTGAGGACGTTCTCAGCCGTTTAACCAAGCAACAGCTCTATTTGGGGGAATCAGTTAACGCGATGACCCTCAAGATTGAGGAACTTCTTCATCGTGTGTCCCCGATTGTCCCACCTTCTCAGCCCACTCCGACTCCATTACCACATCCTCAACCTGCAACTCCAATTCATCGTTTAAAATTGGAGGTTCCCCGATTTGATGGGTCAGAACCAATGGGATGGATTTATAAAATAAACCAATTTTTTGACTACCATAATACCCCAGAGGCAGATAAACTTACCGTGGCGTCTTTTCACATGGAGGGTCGGGCCCTTGCATGGTTTCAGTGGATGAACACCACTCACCAGTTCCCTTCGTGGCCTGCGTTCTTGGAGGCTCTGCGTACACGTTTTGCTCCTTCCCAGTTCGAGGACCCCTCGGGGGCTTTGTGCAAACTCACTCAGACGGGCACCGTGGCCCAATACTTGGCTGATTTCGAGGACTTAGCCAATCGGACCATTGGCCTTCCCACTCCGTTCCTCCTGAGTTGCTTTATCTCCGGCCTCACGCCGGAGATTCGCCGGGAAGTGCAAGCGCACCAACCTGCTACCCTCGTGCAAGCCGCTGGTCTCGCACGGTTGCAGGAGGAGAAGTTCGCAGATATGAGAACCCCCTCCCGCCTCCGCCCTGCACCAACCCCTCCCCTATCCCCACGAATCACCCCCACTATCCTTCGTCGCCCATACGAGCTCCTTCCCCTTCATCCCCACCACAACCTTTTCCCTTACCCTCACCAAATCTTCCCCCTTTACTACCTGCACCTCGCAACCCCCCTCAGGCATGGAAGCGCCTATCCCCGAGGAAATTGCTTCTCGAAGGGAGAAAGGCCTCTGCTTTAATTGTGAGGAAAAGTTCCATAGAGGGCATAAGTGCGCCTCTAGGTTTTTCCTTCTAATTTCTGAGGAAGACGACCCAGCCAACCTTCTTATAATCGGCTCGGACCTACCCAACACTTTAACCCACGACCCGCCTCAGTTACAACCCCCTGACCCACCCGATAGTCCGAATTCTTACCCGGCCCAAATTTCTCTTAACTCCCTGGCAGGCCACGTTGCACCGGAAACTATTCGGCTCATGGGAAGCATTTTCGGTCATCCTTTATTGTTGCTGGTCGATGGGGGTAGCACCCACAATTTCATCCAGCAACAATTGGTGACTCACTTGGGATTACCTTGTCGGGAAACCGCACCACTACGGGTAATGGTCGGCAACGGTCAATACCTGGAATGTACCTCTATCTGTGACGCCATTAACATTCATATTCAGAATCAAACCTTCATCGTCGACTTGCATATACTGCCCATCTCCGGCGCCAATGTGGTATTGGGTGTGCAATGGCTTAAAACGTTAGGGCCCGTCCTCACCGACTATACATCCTTGACTATGCAATTCTTCTACCAAGGGAATTTGATCAAGTTACAGGGTGACCCCGAGGCAACACTAAGTTCCCTTTCGTCTTCTCAGTTTCGCCGTCTATGCCAGACACAGCCCTCTGGCCTGTGCTTTCATATCACAGTCCTCTCGGAAGAACATTCGACTTCATCTGAACCCGTGGACCCATCCATTCAAGCTTTGCTCACCAAATATAATATCCTTTTCCGACAACCGCAAACCTTACCACCGGAACGCACAACAGACCATCATATTCACCTTTTACCTCAAGCTACTCCGGTGAATGTCCGTCCGTATCGATACCCACATTTTCAAAAGCAGGAAATTGAGCAGCAAGTCGAGACCATGCTTCAGAAAGGGCTGATACAACCTAGTAACAGCCCCTTCTCTTCTCCGGTCCTCTTGGTCAAGAAGCACGACGGAACGTGGCGCTTCTATGTAGATTATCGTGCGTTGAACTCACTCACCATCAAGGACCGCTTCCCCATTCCGACCATTGATGAGTTGCTTGACGAATTGGGCGGAGCACAGTGTTTTTCAAAGCTTGATCTCCTTCAAGGCTATCATCAAATCCGCATGCACTCAGCAGACATACCCAAAACGGCGTTTCGAACTCATCACGAACATTATGAGTTCAGAGTCATGCCCTTTGGACTCTGCAATGCGTCGTCATCCTTTCAGGCGACAATGAATTTAATTTTCCGGCCATTTCTTTGTCGTTTTGTTATCGTGTTCTTTGATGACATTCTTATTTATAGCGGAACCTTTGAGGATCATCTCCGACACCTGGACATAACCTTCCAGGTATTACTTGACAATCAATTTGTCCTCAAAATGTCTAAATGCTTCTTTGCAAAAACGCAGGTAGAGTATCTTGGGCATCTCGTTTCAGGCAGAGGAGTGGAACCCATGACCGACAAGGTGGCCGCCATTGTTAATTGGCCTAGACCTCAATCCATCCGAGCTGTTCGTAGCTTTCTGGGCCTAGCAGGTTTTTATCGGCGATTCATTCGCGGATACGCTATGATTGCAGAGCCGTTAGTCCGCCTCACCACTATGGAAACTCTTCAGTGGACTTCTCACGCTCAACAAGCTTTCGAGAATCTTAAGTCTGCCTTAGCCACTGCACCAGTTCTGGCCTTACCCGATTTCCAGGTTCCATTCACGGTAGAAACGGACGCTTCAGGCAACGGCATGGGAGCAGTCCTATCACAGAAAGGACACCCAATTGCTTACTTTAGCAAACCGTTCACTCAGAAATTATTATCGGCATCAACCTATGTCCGCGAATTGTTCGCCATCACTTCTGCCGTGAAGAAGTGGCGGCAGTATCTTTTGGGCCACCAATTCACGATCATAACGGACCATAGAAGCCTGAAGGAGCTCTTAACTCAGGTGATTCAAACCCCGAACAGCACACGTATCTGGCGCGATTAATGGGATTTGATTACCAAATCCAATATCGATCAGGCGCGCACAATCAAGCGGCAGACGCTTTGTCAAGGTCACCGGAAAATGCTCCACCGGAATATCCTGCTTCCCAATTTTTGATACTCTCAGTTCCCTGTTTAACATTTCTGGAAGAATTGAAACACCAGGTGACTATTAATCAACAATATTGTCAGAAGCGACAAGCTATTCTTGATTCTCCAGACTCGCATTCTGATTTCACCATTCATCAGAATTTCATTCTTCAGAAGGGTCGATTATGGCTTCCGCGAGATCTCCCTATTATTCAGTCCCTACTACAAGAGTATCACTCCACTCCAATGGGGGGCCATGCTGGGGTTACCAAGACTTTAGCACGGCTGTCGGAGAATTTCATTTGGCCAGGACTCAGGGCTGATGTTGTCACCTATGTCACCAATTGTAGGGAATGTCAGGTCACAAAATATGAAACGAAACGCATTGCGGGGTTGCTATGCCCTCTCCCAGTACCATTCAGACCATGGGAGGATCTTTCTATTGACTTTGTTGTTGGTCTACCCCCCTTTCAAGGCAAAACGGTGCTCCTGGTGATCGTTGACCGTTTTTCAAAGGGGATCCATTTGGGCATTCTGCCTCAGGCCCATACCGCTCACATGGTAGCACAGCTCTTCATTAACATTGTTGTCAAGCTTCATGGTATCCCCAGAAGCCTAGTATCTGATCGTGATCCATTGTTCATTAGTGGGTTTTGGCAAGAGCTCTTCAAGCTTAGTGGCACTCATCTTCGAATGAGTTCTGCCTACCATCCACAGAGTGATGGACAGACAGAAGTCATGAACAGAGTAATTGAAGGTTATTTACGAGCTTTTGTTCATCGTAGGCCAACATCGTGGGGGAAGTTCTTACCCTGGGTAGAACTATCTCATAATACTTCATGGAATAGCAGCACAGGCTCAACCCCTTATGAGATAACATATGGACGCAAGCCTTTTTCTTTTCCAGATTATATTGCAAGATCCTCTAAAATTGATGCAGTAGATGATCTTCTCTTGTCTCGTGATGAAGTGTTCACTACTATTCGCCGGAAATTACTCAAGGCACAGGTTTCCATGAAGAAAACTGCGGATGCCAAACGGAGAGAGGTTAATTATGAGCCCGGCAGTTGGGTATTATTGAAGCTTCGTCCTTATCGACAAAGCTCAGTGAAGGGTGCTCAGGCAGTGACTGGCAAATTGTCCAAGCGCTTCTATGGACCGTTTCAGATCATAGAACGTGTGGGTAAGGTAGCCTATCGTTTGAAGCTTCTTGATGGGGCTCGTATCCATCCGGTATTTCACTGTTCCCTTTTGAAGCCATTCCACGGAGACCCCATTCTTGATTCACCCAATTCACTGCCGACACGCTTTATTAACGGTCAACCGATGCTTACACCGCTTGCCATTCTTGATTATCGACGACATAAGGAGAGGGACACGTGGGAAGTATTGGTCCAGTGGCATGGACTTTCCCCTGATGAATCCTCTTGGGAGGACTGGGAACAGCTTAAGCAGGATCATCACCTTGAGGACAAGGTGATTCTCCAAGGGCCGAAGGAAGTTGATAGCAGTATATTAACAGATGTAGCATCAGAAGGGCAAATTGGGGAATCAATCAACAAGGAAGGTGTGCAATTAGCAAAAGCAAAGAGAAAGGTTACCAGGCCCGCATATCTCAAGGATTATGCCTGATATCAGAATGCAAAGGAAGAGGAGTTGAGCTGGCACAATGAAGGATTTGCTAGATTCGAATGTCCCTGCAAGGATGCATCCATAACCAATTCTGTTATGCAAATATTCCTAGGAGATTTGGATAAATCCATTAGCAGTAGTCATTATATATACGTATGTAATAACTAGCAAAATCAATCAGACAATTGACACTCCTCTCATTCTTACTCTGTTCTTATTCCTCTTTCTCATTAATCTGATTCTTAGGAGGACTCTGGCCCTCGAAGCCCAGGTTAACCGCAGCATACACTTATCAATGTTTAAAAACATAACTCATTTTGGTGATATCTGTATATTGAAAGGAATTAGTTTTCGGCCGATTGGGAAATATTATGATACAAACCAAATATAGATAATATAACCTTTTTTTTTCTCTTTTACAATACTTTTTTAGCAACTTTTTTTTTATAAACAACTCTTAGCACCGATCGCGTGACTTTTTTTGTACAGTACTTAGATCCGCGTCTTTTTATTCTATCCAATGTATTTCCATGTCAATCTTTGTGGCATTTGCTTCATAATTAACCTATTTTTCATAAAATCAAACTGATTTTCTTCAATGCGAGTCTCTTATCTTATTCTCCGATCAATTATCCCACAATAACACTATCAAACTAACCTGCAAATTTTAATCGAGGCATCAATCTCAATCAAAGTTCGAGATTTTATTACTTTTGGCAGGTTTAAACTTCACGGATCAATATCATTAACATTTTTTTTCGTCCCTTTTCTTGCTGAATCTTGTACGTCTTAAGTGCCTTTTCATCAGAATAGGAACCGAATGCTTATCAGCAACACTGGAACTGCCTTGCTCCTTCATTCTTTTTCTTCTTCTTTGTGCCAGTGAACTGCATAGCTCTCATTACATTCTTGGATACACAATCGAACCAGATGGATCTTGAAGAAAGGATAACACTATTCTCAAGTGACACTATCTCTAATTAAAGTCTGTGAGTAAAACGAATATCCACCATTGATTTAATTTAATATGCATCATAATTCATAAATCGTAACCTATAAATCCAAAAGTGAATACACCATTCCTTGCAAACTTCGGAAGAGAAACCTTTTTCCTCAGACTCAAAAGCAATGTTGTCAGCAATTTAGTATATTTTCTTTTCATTAAAAAATATTTCTTATAATGCCGTGTTCAACACAAGGTAATTACACCTCTCATGCCACGGTCATACTATTCAAAACAATTTTTACAAGACACCAACATGTATAAAGCTCAAGATCCCACCCTAAACTACATTACTGTGTGACTTGCACTTCGGCAATTCCATTAATTGATCGTCGCCATATCCTTCTAGGAGACTTACTTCTCTTCACAGAATAAAATTTTGGTGTTTCCAACTGAATTTCTAGATTGGACAAATCTAAGGTTAGCTTTTGCTTAATGAAAGCATCCAAATCGAAGTCATTTTTCCCATTTGCATCATCATCATCCTCATCGTCACTAGAAGAATCAACTCTGTTTTTATTTGTTCCCGCAATGTTCCTCAAAGAATCCAGTGGCATGTTGTACGAATTTGGGTTCAGCTTGAGGATTCTCTTTAAACTATCAATGGCCGGGTCAAAAATACCTAGGAATCCCATAACCCATGAAGCGTCATCTACAACTTCGGTCCGCTGTAGCATGCAACAAATAAAATTTCATATATTAGCAGCACATAAGGATATTTTCACAAATCTCAACTCATTAATCATTAAAACAAATTGATAAATGGCAAGTTATGGAGAAATTATTACATAGTCCAGATGGCTCTCTGTCCATGGTCTTAACTAATATCTATGTGATACGTAATCATTTTTTCAATTTAAGAAAGAATAAATAAAACTCAATTATTTGTCATGTGGAAATTGGGACCACCCAGATCATGTAATAATCTCTCCAATTTATGACAGTTACCTGTTGGAAATAGAGGTTACGAATCTCTTCAGCACGAACAGAATTTCCTTGATCTTCCTCCATGGATGCCCAAGTCATCCATGTCACGTAACTCTGAGAATTTATATTCAACGATGATTTAAATAATCTACGAGCAGCTGAAAGATTGCCAACCCTATGCTCCAGAACACCCCAAGCCTGCATTAGGAGAAAGTTGTTACAATAAGTGAATATTAAGCTATGTAAGGGATCAAGTTGTCACAACATTTATCATATGCATGCATGTCACCTGGAGACATCTGGCAGCAGTTTCACTGTTTTGATCAATCGATAAAGTTTTTTGGTATAATTTTCTGGCTTTATTCAAGTTCCGTTCCTTCCATTCCATCCAACCCCAAGCCTACATGTCCCCAAAATTTTCTGGTCAGTCATTCTCTTATTCACATAGTTATATACCAAAAAGAAAAAATGCATAGATGGGAATCAAAATTATGCAATAAAATAAAAATTGTGATCCATGCAACATGGTGTTTTAAATCAAAAATAAATTATCTTGTATGTTCAATTAGTATACTATATTCTTTGAAACATTAATTAGGATTCAGAACCAGATAAATATATGACATGAATAAAAATCAAATAGAAGTGGCTATTCTGTTCCTTTATTGTCTTTCTAAAATATCTTACTTCCTGCAAGTCAGAACTACATCATGAATAGTGTAAGGTAGATGTGGAGAGACACAAATTCATCATCATGTCAAGCTTACCTCACAGCAGATCATACAAAAAGGAATAAAAATTTGGATAATGATATTTAAGACAGATAAGATCCAAGAGAAGAAATTTCTTACAAACCAAACAGGTTGGTGCCTTGGATTCAATTCAGATGCTCTCCTGAACAAAACCCGAGCAACGTTTGCAGTTGAGTATTGGTATTCTAATAAAGCAAGAGATTGAAGTAGAACAGCATCCCTTGGATTTAGATTATGTCCTATCTTCAAAAGTTTTCTTCCCATGTCAATGTTGCCCATGTTAGCTTCAAAAACACCCCATACATGCCAAGCATACCTATTTTTAGGACTAGCCTGTACTGCTTTCTGTAAATTACGAGAAGTAAAACACACATAAGTCATGCATTAACAAAAACTAGTAAAAGCAAATGGCAAAGAAAAATGTCCTAAACTCCTAATGAGTATATATAGTCTGCCAAGTTTCACCAAGAAGAAGAAACAGAAGAAAAAAAAAAGGATGGAACTAGTAGTGTTAAATTCAACCTCAAACAATTTCCTAGCAGCATGGTAGTTTTCCTGTTCCACCTCCATTTGTGCCCAACTCTATTTTAGAAAGAATGAATATGATTTGATAAGATAACAAGAATTACATAAATTTTAATTCAGAAACGATATCCCTCAGATAATCATGACTTACAAGCCAACTAGCACAACTATTAGGATTACACTTAGTGGCCTGATTGAATAAGTATCGAGCCTGCTGATATCTATTTGCTCTAGCTTCAAGCCGTGCAAGTGTTTGGTATATGTACTCATTCTGTCCACAATATTGAAGACCTTTACCAAGTAGAATCCTTGCCTTCTTTAGATTTCCTTGCTTTAATTCTAGATTTGCCCATCCATGCCAAGCAGCAACATGCCTCTTATCAGCAACCGTGGCAGCATCAAACAACTCTTTTGCTCTCCTGATATTTCCCATTTGCATTTCTAGAACAGCCCAGCACTGTTCAAAGAGAACTTGTGCTTGTTAACTTCAATAGAATGCAGGTTAAAATTCAACATATCAGAGTATTAGAAACAATCACTCTCATTCCTAATGCTATTTTAGCAGCCGGAAGTTATCTATGCCAGGTCCAGTACATGCCTCAAAGGCCATATGCATGCCATGCCAGTAAATTATAGTCATGTCTAAGCTTAACTGCGATTTTCAATAAGATGTAGGGGCACTTTTAATAAAAGGAGGAATTTGATGCCGGAAGTTTATTATCAACTAAGTAAAAAACTTAACACAAGTACACAGCTACTAAATATAGATAGGGTCAGAGACAACATGCATCACTCACATCTTTAACTGTTGACTGGTTTTCTAAACTCTAAGGTGTACGTTGATGAGAGTGTACAGGTATGCCACTGCTCTCCTGCAATTGTAGCGGACACTCTCACTAAACCACATCCCTAAAGAGGACAAAATGGGACCCAGCCATGATTTTGCTAGGGTTGAATGATCAGGTTATGTTAGGAAAGAGGATCAAAGTCAGCCACAGATTGACCCAAAGCCTTTTTTAGTGTTCCATAGGAGGAAGAAAGGCCAAAAGGCCCAAAATGCCCAATAACAGAACTGTTAATTGTAGATAGGAGGGAGTCTTAACAGAATATTGTTAAGACAGTTAATAATGTTAGAGCAGTTAGGACAGTTAGAGAGAGGAAGGATGAATAAGCCTTTTCAAGGGTGGTTAGGGGTATTGTGTAGTTTACATTGTTTGACAAGGAATCATCCTTGTGTGAAAGGAGAGGGCTCCTTTGTAAACCCATTGTAGATCTTGTTGTCAGTAATACAGAACCTACTTTCTCTCTGTTCTACCACTTTCTATTTCCTGTTCTCTCTATCTTCTCAGAGAATCTTTCTCAATCATCTCTGATTGTAAAGGATTCCTAATGATTTGGTTGGACCTGCCGGATTCGAACCAGCTTCGTGTTCATAATAATGGTGTAGAGAAATAAGTTCTGTTACTAAACAGGAAAATTACCTTGATCCAAATCCAGTTCAATTTAGATGCCATGAATTATGTCCAGAATTCTAAACCTTAAACACTCTCTCTAGTAGTCTCTAAACTCTCTACAAACGTATGCATAGGGAAGGACGTTACAATTCAAGTTTTCTAGTAAGGACAAAATTTAGATGCAGTTCTATAAATATTTTTTACACCGTTTTCCAATCAGAATTAGTGTTTCTTTGACAGTCTAGGCTGACCTTTAATGTAAGAGAAACTCTATGTAAGCGTTTTGGTACTGTTATTGAGAAACTCTCTCCCTCTCTCTCCACCTTGGCGTGCCCAAATTTAGTCAACTATTAGCCCAAAAAATAACTGTACCAAAACCGTTAGATTTTTTTTGGTTACCATAGCAACTCTCTCTTCGTGTAAACCTTTATTACACGAATTGAAAAAGAAAATGAAAAGCATGTAAGAAACTGCATGTATGTATTGTCTCTCCAGTAATCCATGAGTTAGTTCCAACCTATAAACTAATAAGTGTATGTTTGAATTAGAGTTTGCAAACTTAAGTTAGAAAAAGCAATCTTGAAGTTGCTTTCTATTGAAATTTGGTTTCAATCCTGATAAAGTTTGCATAAATGTACTTTTGAAGGAATCCAAACATATCAATGTCAATATGAAGCGTGATCATGACAAGCAAAAACACATTTGAACACTAACCTGCCAAATGTAGGCATTTTCACCCTGAGTAGCCTGGCAACCCTTCTCGTATATCTCTCTGGCTTCACTTGTTTTGGATTGCTTGCTCAAAATCTTTCCAAGTACCACGTAAGGTCGACCATCTTCAGGCCAAAAGCTTATACACTTTCATTCACATTCCAAACAAAACAAGAAAATCCACCATCAGAAAGTAACCCAAGCAAAATTTGGCAATATTTCTAGAAAACAAATTAAGAACTAAAAAACAAAACACCACACCACACCTTTTTAAGTAGTGACTCTGCTTCATCATACTGAAATGTTCTTCTAGCCAAAAGCTTCGCCCTGTATAACGCCAAGTCCAAATTAATTGCGAGTGGCCTCTCTTTGGATTCCATCCTCTCCGGCTCAAACATCGGCATCTTCTTCGCGAATCTCGCGAGACCCTCGTCGATCACCGAAGCCTTCGGGTCATCTTCTTCTTCTTCCTCCTCCTCCTCCTCCTTGCCGGAGTCTTCGCCGGAAAAATCCGTCACCGGCCGGCGAACCACGAGGTTTTCCTTGGAGCTCGAGTCTTCTGGCGAACCTGCAATGCGAGAATTCTGTTCGGGTGAAAGGGCATTTTTGTCCAGCACCGTGGTCGACGAGGAGGACGAGTCACTCAGGGAGCAACATGGAGAAGGCGAGTGTAGGGGTAAAATGGGTACTTTGTGTGTGAACTTGAAGTGGTAGTTGGGGTTTTTGGACTGAGTTAAGAAAGTGAAGGTGGAAGAGGAAGAGGAAGGGAGGGCGTTCATTTCTGGTTACCGGACTAAACTGTTTCCTGTTCTTTACGTGCAAACCAACTGTTGAATGCTGAAGAAGAAGAGCATGTAGAATTACTTTTATGACCCTCTATTGGACTCGTTAAACATTTTGCTTTGTTGATGAGTTCATCATTCATTAATGTATGATTTCAGGTGGAAGGGCAGTTCAGAAATTGTACATGTTATGTGTCAGTGGACTAAAATTATCCACGTAACCGCATGGCTTATGTGGCTGAGGCCTTCATCCATGAAGCAGATTTTAGTCATACGTGTGGGTTCGTGATTGGCAACTGTGGTCGTGTTCGTGATTTTACGAACATAGATATATCAGAACGATTAATAAATGAAAAAAAAATACGAGTCAAAATAAAATTATAACTTTAATATTTGGGGTAATTTAAATAGAATTATTTATTATTTTGTAGAAATTAAAGGTATTCTTTATGGGATGTAATTTTGTTCAAGTTGAATTAAGCTAAAACAATTACATAAGAATTCATTCACGGCCACGCATTTGATGGTAATAAACAAGGGAAATAAGAATAAAATTCTACGTATAGGCAATAATGTTAAATGAAAATAACTTTAACCTTTTATAATTGAAGGTGATGGTTGTAAAAAATAATAATTACGAATATTAACAGCTTGTCTAAACAGTAGACATAAATAATGTGAAGAATACATTTTGGTCTTTTAACAACTATTCAAGATTCAACCTGTCAAAAAAAAAAATATTCAAAATTTAGTATTATAATTTTTCAAAATTTTTTTATTATTGTTTTGATTTGGGCTTATAACCCAAATCACATGATGGCCTATCTCATCTCAAAACATCTGGACAAACGATAATTACATTTTTCCTAATTAATAAATATATTTTTTTCTTTTTTTTTTTCAATACATTTTTTAAATATACTTCTAATTTAATCCCTCACATTCAACTTATTCACCTTGAGAGCTTGTTTTAGGGGATTTAGTTCCTCTAATATGAGGCGATGCACTCTAGAGAATAAAGTGTATTTACAATTATTGGTTAAAAAAAGTAATTATTGAAAATTGTGATAAAATAAAAATAAAAAACATTTTTAAAGTCCATTTTTTTCACTTTAAAACAGCCAAATTCTATTTTAGGAAACCACTTTTTTGCTCACCTTTTTTTTTCCTTTGTTACCCACAATCAAGAGACAAAAAGAATTGTCTCAATCTCTCTCTTCTTTTATTTTCTTTTTATATATATATATATTTTGTATAAAGATAGTCTTAGAGGGATGCATCGCTCGAAACATTGTTCCCAACGATAAAGTCACTACTAATCTCATTTCCATCATCAACGAGCTATTCATAAGCATAATGTTTCTCAATTCAACAGTAAAGCAATCCGAAACGAAGTCACACGTAAAAGACAAAAAATGCATAGTCTATGATCAGTGGTGTAACTTGAACAAATATATCAGAGAAGCCAAAATAAGATCCACATAAAAATTATTCATAAATTATTAACTATTTTATAATTTCATCTAAATTCGTTGATTTTTCTTTAGTTTTTGTTAATAAAAAGAAAATAGAAATCCTTAAAATATCTGATCATGCAATCATTTTCTACCATGTTCTTCTATGTAACTCCTTTCATACTAAAATCAATCAATTTTTTTAAAAAAAGAAAGCAAACACACACAAATCAATTAAAAAATAATAATAAAAGTCACACGTACAGGCGCACACACCGTCTATCACGTGCGTATTATTTATTTGATAGTGGTGAATATATATAACAATGACAGTAAATAAGATATGAATATGATATTATAGTATTGATTTATATATTTTGTATTTTTAAATAATTCTCATATTCGAACTCAAAATTACATGGATAGTAATACCTTTAATATTGGTGTCTTTCTTGTTGGACACATAAATGTTCATACTTATACCCGTTACCAACACTTTAATTAATTTTAAAATTTTGAAGGAAAAAAAAGTAACATTGATCATATTTACAAAGATTATAACTTAATGTGATCTTAGATAATAATGATTAATAAGTTGTTGGTTTGAATAGTTTTAGACTCAGTTTTCTTATATAAGATTTTGAACTTGAGTTTTTAAATGAAAAAATATAATTGGAAGGAAATATTTTATTAAAGGTGATCAAATTTTTTGGCAAAAGTTAATTATCAATAAAACTAATGAATATTTCTTACTTATATTATAGTAACCAAAAAAAGATAACATGACAATGTATAAAGTGATAAATGTTCATCTACACATTCCTCCATCTAATATTTTCAATTATTAAATATAATCAATTGTGTAAATAAATTAATTTTAGTTAAATTAAAATCAAAAGTGAAACCAAATTGAAATTGATATCATGAATGTCAACTTATACAGGGCATCAATGTTTCTTCGTCCACCATACGAGGGAAACATCGATTAAAGACTTCACTATTATGATAATTGTTGTTTAGCAACTAAACCATAAAGGCATATTTGATTTATAGGATAAAAATAAAAGATAAAATTTTAAATTAAAGTAGAGTGTAAAAAATATAAATCCTAAAAAAATATAAGATCTCTCTCTTTTTATCCATCTTACACCTTAATAGTTAACCTTTGTTTTCAAAAGAGTAATATACATGAATCACTATTCATTTTAACACCCCCACAAAAGAGTAAGTTTTTAGTCCTTAATTTTTTTTAAAATTTAATTTCCAATTTTTAAACAAAAGTTTGACCGGACAAAGTCCATCAACTATTTTGAAATTTGATTTTTAGAATGAAAAAAAGTTGAGGAGTCTTGACCGGTTAAACTTTTGTTTAAAGACTAAAAATCAAATTTCAAAAAAGTTTATAAACTAAAAATTTACTTAATCCCAAATCTTATTATATCTATATATATTTTTTTTCATTTTCTTTTTCTCCAAGTATAGGACTAGGGGTATAAGTGACTCGAGTTGATTAAGTTTTATCTATTTTTCAATCTAATCCAACTAGACCTAATTGAGTTAGATTGGTTTGTATTTACCTTCTTTTATTTATTTTGCCAACCCAATCCAAATTTTAATTGGATTAGTTATCGAATTTAACCTTGAAAAAACTATCATCTCTTTAAGTCTTGAAAAAAAAAATCCTCAAAATAAAAAATAGTTAAGTATTTTTTTTATAAAACAATAAGAATATTCTTAAAATCAATATTTATACAGTACTAGATAAATAAAAAAACCCCATAAATATATACTAACAATATCATTAAGTAGACAATATATTACCTTAAAATAAATAAAAAAAGATAAAATCTAAAATAATATATTACATTTGAGAATAAAATATACTTAATTTAGAATTTATATGTTAATTATTTAATTGTATGTGAGTTAACTTAAATTTTAGTGATCTAAATTTTCAAATTTATCTTCAATTTAGTTTTAATTAAATTCATTCAACTAAAAGCAATCCACTTAAATTAAATTGGACATGCTTACACCCTACATAGGAGATATATATTAAAGTATCTCTGAAACGTTTTTCTTTCAAAATAAACATATAAACCATTAAAATAACAGATTATTTTTCAATGTGGCACCTCAAAATATCAATGCAAGTCAAATGCTTATATGCAGTTGGAATCTCAACTAACCAACTTCGTTTGTCATTTTCCACTTGGAATCTCGGTTAATCAACACACAAGCATCTTGACCAGCCACAATTAAATTAATAACCAGTAGGAGTCTTGATTAATCAACACACAACACAAGCATCATGATCGACCACAATTAAGTTAACGCCAGTTAGAAAAACAGGGTCATGGGCACTCCGCTGAACCTCACATCCAACATCTTCTTCTTCATCTTCACCTTGACCATCCTCTATGTGGCCTACACCTTCCCCAGGCTCCAACCAAACCAAACCAACCTCGTATTCTACGTCCACGACCACTTCACCGGCGAACACTCCACCGCCGCCACGGTTGCCGGAAAAAGTGGACCCGCCTCCAACATCCTGCACTTCGGCACCGTGGCAATCGTAGACGACCCAGTAACAGTGGGACCCAGCGATGACTCAGCGCTCATTGGTAGGGCCCAGGGCATGTACGTAAATTCGCAGCTTGATGGCAAAGGCCTGTACATGGTTTTCTCCGTGATCTTCACCGACGGGGAATTCAAAGGAAGCAGCTTGGAAATTCAGGGATCTGATATCTTCACAGTGAAAGAACGGGAATTTGGGGTTGTGTCTGGAACGGGGTATTTCAGGTTTGTGAAGGGGTACGGGATTATGGAAACGGTGTTTATGGATATTGCTAATCTTAGGGCTACACTTAAACTCAATGTAACAGTCAAGCATTATTAGGAAATCTTGTGTTATATTTTTCTGGGATTTGATTTCTGCTGCAAAAACATTTTAACTGTGCTTGTGGTACCACTGTGGGTGTAGTTTTCAACTTCAACAGCATACTCCATGTATTTTGTAGCAGCTCGACTCTCTTATCTTTGTTATCCCTATTCTTGATTATAATTTACAGAACAAAACCAAGTTTCATACATTTTAGATTTTTAAAGAAACAACAACAAAAACAAAACAGTTGTAAATTAGTAAATGAACACATAATACACACTACCTGTGCCCTATTCCTGGAACACAGATGTGCCCTTCTTCTTCATACTTTCAACAAATTCATCATTTGTAAGACTCTGTAACAAGAAAAAGCATATATAGCACCACATGTTAAAACTGTAGTTGGATGGCCAGCTTCACAGGAAAAGGCTATCAATCATACTGTCATAAGCATCCTTGAAATAGTGAGCAGCATCATCAATGACACCTCCAAATCAACCGACACAAAGTTTAACTGTGTAATGCATGAATTAGAAACAAAAGGGCACATGAGCAGAAAGACACAAAGTTTAACTGTGTAATTACCTACATCCAAGCCAATCAGGTTGTGCTTAAGTTCTGATTGATCCATTTTCCTGTGAATCTCAAAAAGCTTCTCTGCATCCTCCTTTACTGAAATTGGCACAATAATCGTAGGGGGCTTCATACAATACAAACCACGCGTGGAAACATACATAGGAAGTCCTCCCTGTCAAAAAGTAAATTTGTAAATGTAAGTCCTAAAATGGTTGTTCAAGTTCAACAACAAACTAATTCAGCAATACATTCATCATATGTATAAAAATAAGAGTTTAATTCAGCGCCATGGAGAGAAAAGAGGCAGCCCATGACGGAGCCAATGGCGGAGCCCACCATGCAAGCCTTAGGGCCTTGAGGTTGATGTGGGCCTGGAAGGCCTTGTCGACTTCCTTGCTGTGGAGCAGATTCAGCGTCAGCTTCAGCCCCTGTGCCACCAGCGATGAGAAGAGGAAGAAGCTAAACAATACCACTTCTAAGACGATGACCTTCTTGGGTACGTCGACATCGGTGTCGCAGAAAGAGCGGTTCTCGAGGTTGCATTGGCCCAGGATGGTGAGGGAGAGGCCCACGAAGACGGCGATCGTGAAGAGGGAGTTCATGTTCACCAACGATGCGACAAACCCTAGAGGGGGAATCAAAGATAGAGAAGCACCAGAGGGTGGAGGAGGAACGAAATATTTAAAAAAGTGAAAAAATATTAATGACATTTTTTACAAAACTATTTTAGAAAGATAGTCTAAAACAATTTTCATGAAACTGTTGTGAAAAGATAATTTGGAAGATTTCATATTTACAAAATTGACATGTCTTACATACTAAAAACTGTCGTCGTTTTGTTATGATAGAAAACACTTTTTCTAATACTGCGAGGACCAATAAGCAAACCTGCTCATTACTGACCATTTAATGAAAATATTAGTTGACAAAATTATTAATAAGCAAACTTTGTATAATAAGTTCATTACTAACTATTTACTTAAGTAATATTAATATTTTATACTTCAAAATGCATTTCTAAACATTAAAAAATTGTGATAGAATTCAAATGTGTATAACAATAATAATGTTTTAGTGCATAATATACGAGTAGTTAAAATTATAAACAAAATAAGTTATGCATTAATAATATAAAATTATTTCACATTATGCATGATGATGAGATTTAAATTACAATTAAATAAAATTAATTTCAACATTTATATATATGACTATATAATTAAAATTTAATATTTTTAAGTATAGACATAATATAATATTATATTATAATAAGTATGAAATAATATATTATTATTAGGATTATTATTGTAAACCATAACTGTTATTCCATTATAGTAATTGTAATTTCATTTATGCATGTGAAAATATTTTAAATAATAGCCATAACAAATATTCTATTATTTTATTATTTTTATTATTATAAAATATGGTAATGTATAGAGTATAAAGTTTGTATATGAAAAAATATTCTGTAATAATAATAATGATAATAATAATATTTTAAAAAAAGATACTAATAACATTATTTTTAATATTATTTTGATTATCAACTAAAATTTATTTAAAATTACAACTTTGGATGAATATTATCCCTAAATCATTTGAGATGTGAGGAAAATTTGTAATATTGATAAGTTTCAATCTATAGAAGAGCATCTTAGAGAAAATGTTCCTAATATTTTTTTTTTAAAAAATAATAGTTATTATCGTACTTTTTGTTGAATAAAAAAATTATATAAAATAAAACATGCACTAATACATACCATGTAACCAACAACGATGAACATAAATAATAACTAATTTATATTTCTTAATCAAATTATTTAATATTAAAATCTTATTTGATCTTGGGATATGAAACATGGGATCACTTTTAATGGAGATAATTTTATATCAATACCAACAACAACAAAAAGTACTTACCACTTACGTGCTGCACAGATGCCCTGTGCGCTAAAAAAATAATCTTTAACTATTATAAAAAAAAATAATTTTATTTGATATTATCTCTCTTCTCAATATTTTTATCCTTAACTATTATAAATAATATTTTATTTTAATTTTCGAACGGTTCACGAAATGTCTTTTTTAAGCTAGTAATAATAAAGACCAAAACTCCACTGTGAGTTTTATTTTAATTTATGTTAAATTAATCGCAACAAAGAATACTAATATGTTACTACTAGCTTGGGGTCTGATTCAGTAATGTGACATTGTAGAATGAGAGCGAATGTGGATGATAAATATTATATCTTTGTAATTTAATTTTTAATATATATTATTTGAGATTTTTTATTTTTTTAATTTAAAATATTATAAAATATAAATATTATATTATATAATTTTTTTAATTGATTTTAAAATTACTTATTTATTAAATTAAATTTTATAATTTTATTTTTATTTTTCATTCTTTTAAAGAAAAAATATACAAATAAAGAAAAATAAAAAAATTGGATAAAATTAGAGTACAATTTTTAGTTACTTTGTATGTATTTTTGTAATTAAATTTATATCCTGTTGATATTTTTTTTGTTATGTTCGTTAATTAAAAAAATAAGAAATTTAGTTATTAGTATTAAAATAAATTAAAAAACACAGTAAAAAAATAATTGATACATCTATTTTATACAATAGACATAAAATTTTAAAGAGTAATAACTGTTATATTGAAAATATCTTTAAAAATATTTATTTATCAGTTATTTTTAACTTAAGTGATAAAAATTGATATTTTTATTACCTATGGCTTGCAGATATGAAAAAAAAAGATTAAAATATCCAAAAAATACTGATATTAAATATGAGCTATTTTTTCATAATAAAAATATATTAAAAATATCTTTAAAGATATTTAATTAGTAATTATTTTTTACTACCACCCAAATTAACGAGACAAGAATACAAAAATATAAACGAGATGAATGGAATAATGATCCAAGAACAATGTTTCAACTCGCATCCCTATAAGATGAAAAAAGGAGAAAATGAAGGAGAAAATAAAAAATGTGAAATTTTTCGGTAACATAATCATAACAGAAATAGTTATCTTAATATATCTTTATCTTCTTTAATTAAATATAATTATTTAAATATTTTATTGATAATGTAATATAATATTCTTTTATATTATTAAATAAAAAGTTTTATTATTTTTTAATTAAATTTAATGACATAAATAAACTAATTATATTTAATAATATAGATTAGAAAAAAAGGAAGACAGAGGAAATGTATTTACCGAAAAAAAAAAAACATAAAAACCAGTCATAATAATCGTGATTCATATCTAACTACCTTCTGCCACGTGACCCCTCTCTTTTCGTTCTCTTTCATTCAATATATAAAAATAATAACTTAATTCCTCTCCAGCGCCCATCCGAAATTCAAGCATTTTCCTTCTCTTCACTCACTCCATTCCACACAAGGCCACTCTGATTCCCTCTCTTTCAATCTCTGATCTCCGCCGCGGATTCCAATCCCCTCCCATTCTGTGAGTTAACGTTTTATCCAATGCAATGCTCCCTAATAATGTAACTGAATCTGATTCCTCTCTTCCTTGTTTTTTTTTTTTTTGCTGAATTTGAAAACCGAGAACGTTAATTAGTACGTTCGACGAGCGTTAATTAGCTTTTAGTTGGTTGAACTTAATGCCCAATTTCACGACTGTCTTGTCAGGGTAGCTGTTTGGTGGTGGTTTAAGACTTTGTTTGGTCTTCGGTCTCATTTACTCACTGCATTGACAAATTTGCTTCTTCGTTTTGTTTCCTTTCTTTTAAAGTGCGGAATTCAATGATGTACTTTGGCATTTCCTTTTCCGTGGTTATAAGAGTGAGGGACGCGTGTGGTTTTTCTTCGTAAATGCCTTTGCTGAATGTTTTGCTTTCTTGTTTTTCAAGTTTCAGAGGTTTCACATTCTGGTGTGTTCTCTTCCTTTTCCGTGTGTGTGTGTGTTATGATTTCATGACATGACACGTGGATTTTTGCCTTTCCTCGCATTAAGAATCTGGTTGATCTACTTTTGTTTTGTTACATCACCAATTCGTGTATCTCTATGATTGTTTCTTAATCAGTCCTCTGATCCTGGAACTATTGTTGTTTTTAGTGAGTGAATCAGCCTTAAGAGGGTTCTGGTTATTTTATAATTCATGTATCTTGAAACAATTTATCTTCGTTTTGCTGCTTATAAATTAAAGGTTTAATTACTCATTTAATCCCTATAATTTCTAACCTTATCCATAATTTCTATAAGTAAATTTTTTAGTTCTTAAGTTTACATTTTAATTCCTATAATTTCTAACCTTATCTATAATTTTCATAATTTTTATAGTTTTGAGAATTAAAATGTAAATTTTAGAGACTAAAAAAATTCACTTATTAACTATAAGGGCTAAAAGGAATAAGCTTAATAAGGGCTAAAAGGAATAAGCTTAGAAACTATAATAACTAAATGTGTAATTAAACCTAAATTAAAATAGTTTATTAATGTTGAATCCCGGAGAGAAATTTCGATCAAGTGTTTTTTTTTTAATATTTCATTTAGTTATTTATACTACATTTCAAATGTGAATTTTGGTATGGTGTCATATATCCCTTTATACTGTATCTAGTTTCTACTGCATTATAGAAAGTAATTCACTAGTATGCCATCAGATCTATCTGTTTCTTCGTCATGGCCACTGGACAACTCTTCTCCCGTACTACACAAGCTTTGTTTTACAACTACAAGCAACTTCCCATCCAGCGGATGCTTGACTTTGACTTTCTTTGTGGTGTGTATCACCAACTTTATCATATCAAATTCTTACTATTCTTCCAGACTGACAGTAGCAAATTTGTGTGTTATATTAATGTGCTTTTAATATTAATGGAAGATCCTATTATATATTCGCAGGTAGAGAAACACCGTCTGTTGCTGGAATAATTAATCCTGGTTCTGAGGGATTTCAAAAGCTCTTTTTTGGTCAGGTGGAAATTGCCATCCCAGTTCATGCTGAGTACGTGTGTTTGATTCATAATTCACAAATTGTCTCTTTTCTGCTTTAAATTTGAACTTAGTGATCCAAACATAATCAAGAGTCCCCCCCCCCCCACTCCATTTTTGTGGTCTCTTTTCTGTTTTCACATGCCACTGAAATATAAAGTAACTTGTAATGAAAGGAAATTCTTGTTTTGTTTGTCAAAGTTTAATGTGTTCTTAGCCATATGTTGAATTCTTTTTTCAGTATTGAAGCAGCTTGTGCTGCACACCCCACTGCTGATGTGTTCATCAATTTTGCATCATTTAGAAGGTTGTTGCTATCATTATTGTTATTCCTTTCAACTCCAGGAGTATCTTATTGAATGGTATCATGAGAATAGTTTGATATACTTGCAGTGCAGCTGCATCATCCATGGCTGCTTTGAAGCAGCCAACAATTAGAGTTGTTGCTATTATTGCTGAAGGTGTACCAGAGTCAGACACTAAGCAATTGATAGCGTATGCTCGAGCAAACAATAAGGTGAGAGGAGAAATGGAAATTCAAATTAAATAGATGAACTTCATAGCTAAAGAGAATAGGCTGGAAATAGTAATTTTAGTGGTGATGATGTGCTAGGTTGTTATTGGCCCAGCCACTGTTGGAGGAATTCAAGCTGGTGCTTTTAAGATAGGTGACACAGCTGGAACAATTGACAACATAATTCATTGCAAGCTCTACAGGCCTGGATCTGTTGGATTTGTTTCTAAATCTGTATGTAATTATTCATTTTCCTGTTTATGTCATTTTTCTTTCTCACCTCACCTTTCTCATATTAAGGATAGATCTTTTTATCTAGTCCTACTCTGAAAGAATGAAACATACTTAGCTATTAATATTTTGGTGGGCACTCAATCTCATTGATTTCAGAATGGAAATTATGGCTCTAGAGTGATGTATTAATTTAATAGAGAAGTGCAGTGCCTGCTTAATAGTGTAAATTGGTAGTAAACTTGCATGGTTGGATTCTGTAACATTACTAATTAGTAGCTGCCATTCCCCCACCCCACCCCCTTTTCTGTTGATAAATAGTGGCACTAGCTACTACAGCTAAGAGTATGCGCTTGTATTTTGCAAGTGAAATAACTTTTATCCAATGTTGGATTAACAGACAGTGGTTTATATTCACAAGAAAGATGGAATTTGAGACTTCATTTCTTTTGCATGGTCTTATTATACACCAATGGTTTTGAGAGAAGAAAAAAAAATTGAACTGCAGGGTGGGATGTCCAATGAATTATACAACACTATTGCCCGTGTAACTGATGGAATTTATGAAGGTACTGTTGAGGTTTATTTTTCTGTGTTTCTTAATGGTAGTTTTGAATTATATTGTAATGCCCTGTTTTGCTACAGGAATTGCCATTGGTGGAGATGTTTTCCCAGGCTCCACACTTTCTGACCATGTTTTGCGGTTTAACAACATACCACAGGTAGAATATCACTTTTATCTGCAACTCATTAAGAACTGCCAACAATTTGGAGTATATCATTTTCTTGTGAATGATCATTCTGTATTTGTGTGGTCAAGAGCCAACATGAGACTAAAGTAGGTGTAGCGGAGATGAGGATGTTGCGGTGGATGTGTGGTAAGACTCGACAGGATAAAATTAGAAACGGAGCTATTAGAGAGAGGGTTGGAGTAGCGCCTATTGTAGAGAAGATGGTGGAAAATAGACTTAGGTGGTTTGGGCATGTAGAGAGAAGACCGGTAGACTCTGTAGTGAGGAGAGTAGACCAGATGGAGAGAAGACAAACAATTCGAGGCAGAGGAAGACCCAAAAAGACTATAAGAGAGGTTATCAAGAAGAATCTCGAACTTAATGATTTGGATAGAAGTATGGTACTTGATAGAACATTATGGCGGAAGTTGATCCATGTAGCCGACCCCACCTAGTGGGATAAGGCGTTGTTGTTGTTGTTGTTGTTGTTGATCATTCTGTATTTGTATTAAACCTCAGGTTAAAATGATGGTTGTACTTGGGGAACTTGGTGGGCGTGATGAGTATTCTCTTGTGGAAGCCCTAAAACAAGGGAAAGTGACTAAACCAGTGGTTGCTTGGGTTAGCGGAACCTGTGCACGACTCTTCAAATCTGAAGTACAATTTGGTCATGCTGTATGTCACTGGCCCAATATTTTTGACTAATTCTCAGTTATAGCATTTATAATAAGGGAGCCAAATTCCTGATGTTCATTGGCACTTGTATAAATTAGGGAGCTAAAAGTGGTGGTGAGATGGAGTCTGCTCAAGCAAAGAATCAGGCACTAAAAGAAGCTGGAGCTGTTGTTCCCACTTCATTTGAAGCTTTTGAAGATGCAATAAAGGAAACATTTCACAAATTGGTTAGTTTATCTTGAAAATTTTCATCTCTCTAACTGATATTTTTACCTTGTCCCCATCTCCCAAAGGGAGCAATGTTTTAAAGAAGTCTCTTTAGTTTCCTAGATTAGCTTGAATATCATAGTTGTTTTTTCTTTTGTTAGGTTGAAGAAGGGAACGTCACACCTATTAAAGAGTTTACTCCTCCACCAATCCCTGAGGACCTTAACACAGCAATTAGGAGTGGAAAAGTGCGTGCTCCAACTCACATTATTTCCACCATCTCTGATGACAGAGGTATGTTGGAATCCTTTAATTTTGTAAGCTGTAACATGGAACTGAGGTGTCCTAGACACATTTGATAGCTAAATTAAACTTCTCTTCCATTATTTTCCAAAGGTGAGGAGCCATGCTATGCTGGTGTACCAATGTCTACCATTATTGAAAATGGTTATGGTGTGGGTGATGTAATCTCTCTTTTGTGGTTCAAACGCAGCCTTCCCCGTTACTGTACTCAATTTATTGAGGTAGACTATTCATACTCAAGCTTTTTAAAGATAAGTCATTGTGTATGTTTATCATCTTCTTGCTTATATTTTTCTGATACGTTACATTGGCGATTGTTCAGATATGTATCATGCTATGTGCTGACCATGGTCCTTGTGTCTCTGGTGCTCACAATTCTATAGTAACAGCAAGGGCTGGGAAGGACCTTGTCTCCTGTCTTGTTTCAGGTAAATACAGGCTTCTAGTCTTTCTACTGCTGAAGTATGCTTGGTATCTGACTAAGTGGCCGTGTTTGTACACTATTATTTCCATTAAATGGTCAGTAATGAGCTTATGAAACAGGTTTGCTTACAATTGGTCCTCGATTTGGGGGTGCCATTGATGATGCTGCTCGTTATTTCAAGGATGCTTATGACAGGGTATGGTTAATTGCCTTTTCCTGTGAAACTGGCTATCCAACTACAGTTTTAACATGTGCTATGCTTTTTCTTGTTACAGAGTCTTACGCCTTATGAATTTGTTGAAAGTATGAAGAATAAGGGCATCCGTGTTCCAGGAATAGGGCACAGGTAGTGTATACTGTGTGTTCATTTACTAAATTATAACTATTTTGTTTTTGTTGTTGTTTCTTTTAAAATCTAATTGTATGAGGCTTGATTTTGTTCTGTAAATTAGAATCAAGAATAGGGATAACAAAGATAAGAGAGTCGAGCTGCTACAGAAGTTTGCACGCACGCATTTTCCTTCTGTGAAATACATGGAGTATGCTGTTGAAGTTGAAAACTACACCCTCACCAAGGCAAATAACCTAGTTCTAAACGTAGATGGTGCAATCGGGTCACTTTTCTTGGATCTTCTTGCTGGTAGCGGAATGTTCACCAAACAAGAGGTTGATGAAATTGTGGAGATTGGCTATCTGAATGGGCTTTTTGTTTTGGCACGCTCCATTGGTCTGATAGGGTGAGTTTCATTTTGATTATATATTTGTCGGGAAGAGCATCTTTTTTTCTTTTTTAGTAAATGACGGATATCATTTTTGGGTGTATACACACACAAATTACAATCATTCTGTGTGTCAAAACTCGTAACTTCATTAGATTTTGACATCTTTAAAGTGACTAGATGTGTTGGGTGAATTAATTGGACTCACGATCTCCACCTCCACAAGCACAAACGAAAAAATACATACAGTATTTGGGACTTTTGTACTAATTCATCGTTCTTTAATTAATATTTTCAGGCATACCTTTGACCAGAAGAGATTGAAACAACCACTCTACCGCCACCCATGGGAGGATGTTCTTTACACAAAGTGAGGGGATTCTGTATGGCAGGAGGAACCTTGTTATGCTTCAAATTAGCATCTTTTGGGAAATTATGCATCAACGCTAGCATGATTTAGTTTTTAGCTGTTAGACTAGTATACTACGAGTCTACTGGTATCTAGCCATCTTCAGTTTGTAAGTTGTATTAAAAATTCATTCACGAGATAACTAAGTTATCTCTGTTTGAGAAAATTTGTAAGTTATGAGAAATTGAGTTCATTTTTTATGAGAACATTTCGATGAGGAAGTGTGCATTTGAAGAAAATTGTTTCAATAAAATTAATTTCAAAGATATCTTACACTTTGAAAGTTGTTATTTTCATAGTTGTTATTTCGATGAAGATGATTTTCAATAAAAGTATTACATACATGCGAGAATGGAATGCTTAGACAAGAAATTTGGATTCGAATTTAAGAGAGCAGTTAGACTCATTGGGGAGAAATGATTACTCAAAGACATTAAAAGTCATCGGACCTAAGTAAAATTTTGTTGTATGGTGTATCTATAATAAAAGTGTATAAATAGATTGTATTGTTCGGATTTCAATTATGTCAATTCAATATTATATATATATATATATATATATATATATATATATATATATATATATATATTAAAATTTTGTAATTTTAGTCCTTCAAATATAATTGTATGATTATAACTAATTTTTTAGGGATTAATTTTTCAAGAATTACAAGTTATTTAATCCTTAAAATGTTATATTTAAAAAGCCTAAAGGTAAACTCATAGACTCACAAATAGTTATAAATATTTTGAGATAGCATGACAACATTGAGCTCTGAAAAATGTATTAAAACACCATACCTCGTAAATGGATATATGTTCATGAAAAATTGAATCAGTTAAACGTCTAGACAAAAATATGTCAAAATAAATAAATAAATTACTATTCATAATAAAAAAATAATAAACTATTAAGAAAATTTGACTCAATTGATTAAATAATATGTATGAGTTAGTGTAACTTTTTAAATTTGATATTTATATTTTTATTATTATGTTATAGTATGAAATATATATTTTGTGAAAAATATCTCCTTTCAATAATATTTTTTTCATCTAATGATTTTACTGGTATTTGATATTTGTATTTGATTCGTGAATAAAAAATAAATATTCAATTACTTGGAAAAAAGAGAGTTAGTTTTCTCTCTCTAGGAAAGTAAAAAGAGAAATTTCTCTTCAATGACATAATTTTTTCCAATAAAAAGTAAATTGAGAACATTTTAAAAAAAAGATCTTATTTTCCTTTTTGATGGATTCACGGTATTACATCATTCTTAAGATTTCTTTCATTTTTATACTAATAATAAAATTTATTTTGAGATCTTAAATATTTTTTAGGTCCTACAAAAATTAAATGTAAATTAATTTTATGAAGAAAAAAAAATAATTTTTCAAATGGATATAAATCTTACCAACTCTTTTATAACAACTGAATCTTCATTTAGATCTTAACCATATCTTAAGGTTAAAATCTGTTAAAAATATTCTTTATTAGAGATGCTAAGAGACTTTATCATCTTTATCATATTTAGACAGTTTAAGACAACAACAAAGCCGTGATTTCCTTTTGACACGTCTGTCCTTTTGATGTTACTTAGCTTAAGATTGAATGGCGGCCGCAAAGTAAAATAAAATATGTAAAAGAATAGTGCGTTTTGATGTCTTTTAATTTTTTTATCCTACGATAATGTACATTGATATAATTCCACTTACATTTATAAAATATATTATTATTACTATGAGGTTATTAAATTTATATATAATTACTTAAAAAGATATTAAATATACCTAACTTTATGGACACCGAGAAACAGATTCAATTATAATGTGTCAGTTCAATGAACATACTCAAAACGTATAAAGAAAAATATCCTGTTGCCTGCTCATTTGAGGTTTCATTTCATTTTGCTTTATGATGACTTATCACAAATTTTGCAAACAAGGAAAAAACAGAAAAAAATTGAGGAGTATTGTGTCTGAACAAACTAAAACTAAAACAAGTGGAGTCCTCTTGAATTGAAGAGAAAAAAACAAAAAGTAGCATGCTCTACGGAATAAAAAAAGTGCTGGTGTGAGAAAGAATGAACCAATATGAATGAAGCGACCCAAAAGTTTTTAAACCAAAAAGACAGAGTGCGTTAAGAAACACAAACCACGAGCTCAGAGGAGTTGGCGTGTACGCTCAGCGAAGGTTGGTAAAAAATTAAGAACTTTAAATGAGAACGGGCTGTTACACACACGCGCAGATTCACGCGTGGATTTTCGTTGATGATGTAATAATAATGAATAACTTTCTTTTGGTCGAAATAGCTGGATTGAGATACTAACGATGATGAGATAGAGAGTGGAAAGAGAGAGAGAGAGTTGAAGTAAGAGTAAGCAAAGCCAAAGGAGAAGAGCATTATAGAGAAAAAAAGAAGAAAAAAAAGTAAGGGTGAAGACTAGAGATAGAGAGAGCAAACGCAGACGCAAACGCTGGTTGTTTTGTTGCTGCTTTATTATTGACTGTTGGAGAGAGAGAGTCAGAGATAAGACCTTCAAGTTGAGTTGAAATTTTTATTGCAATCTGTTTTTGTCAGTCTAATCAAATATTTTTATTTATTTATGAGCCTTCTAGAGAGAAAGGGAGATGAATGTTGTTACTTGCTATTAGTGGAGGCTTCTGAAGAGTAGCGTGTGTTGTTTGTTGCTGCAATGGGAACTCCACCAACGGATGAGCTCGTGAAGAAGATCCAACAGCTAGAGGAAGGACACGCGCACCTGAAGCAAGAAATGTCCAAACTCAAACTCTCCGATGTGAGACACGGCCACCATCGCCAGAGGTCACACTCCGTCTCTCCGCAGCGTTCCAGACTGGGCGCTCCGCCGAAGAAGCGGAGCGATGCACCGGCTGCGTGGAAGAGAGGCTCGTGTTCTTTTAAACAGTCCTCGCCGCTGCAGAGGGAGAGTCGCGGTGGCGGTGATCCTCAAATTCACGGCGGAGGAGGAGAAGAAGCTGCTCCGCGCCGTGGTCCTTCCGCCGTCAATTTCACTGAACGGCAGTATCTTAATATATTGCAGTCAATGGGACAGTCTGTTCATATATTGGATCTTAACTGTCGCATAATATACTGGTCAGCCATTAGTTTCAGTGCTTCACATTTTTTTTACTATTTTGTTTTGTTATTAATTTCAATATTTTTTTTCCTATTCTGCAATGAAGATAATTTAATGAAGATGCCTAATATATGAATGTCTTTACTTTTATAGAAACTTTCACATTTAACTTTTCTAAGAGGAGTTATATAAGTTAATTTTAGCTTATGAGAGAAAGTGAATTCATTGTCTTTTTTTTCTATGTATACTTAGGGAAAAGTTTCTTCTTATAAATATTTATGGAGAAGTTTCTTCCTATAAATATTTATAGAAAAGTTTCTCCAAACAGGACCTTATGATTAGCCCCTTGCTGAAAAATGGATGTGCTGACTGTGTTTGAGGTTTGATATATGTTGACTGTTGAGTGTGTAATGTTGTATGGTGATGAATGCATGAATTCAGGGAATCTACATTAAAAGCTTGTTTTTGAATAAAAATATAATCGGGGAGTAATTTTGCAGGAACCGTAGTGCGGAAAATCTATATGGTTATACAGCAGAGGAAGCTTTAGGACAGGATGGGATTGAGCTACTTGTAGACCCTAGGGATTTGGACTTGGCCAATAATACAGTGAATCGTGTTATGATGGGAGAGAGCTGGACAGGGCAATTTCCGATCAAGAATAAAATGGGGGAGAAGTTTTTAGCTGTAGCAACTAATACGCCTTTTTATGACGATGATGGAAGCTTAGTTGGGCTAATTTGTGTCTCTATTGATTTGCGGCCCTTTCTCGAAATGAAAGTTCCAATGCCTAGTGTAAGGAACATCGAGTCAGATTCAGATTCAGGTGGAACCCGACCTAGAAGTAGCATTACAAATAAACTTGGCCTTGACACTCAACAGCCGCTTCAAGCTTCTATAGCTTCGAAAATTTCAAATTTGGTTTGTGCAATAACTTTCTTGCTTATGGAATATTAATATACCATGGTGTGTCTTGACTCTTGACATTTAATCATTAAACAGGCATCAAAGGTGGGTAACAAAGTTAAGTCAAGGATCTGGACGGGAGAAAACAATTTGGATCGTGAAAGTGGGAGTGGTGAAAGTCATCATTCTGAGCATAGTTTGTCGGAATCTGTTTTTTTAGAGCAGAGAGAGGATGCTAATTCCAGTGGAGCTAGCACCCCCAGAGGTGATGTGCCACCATCCCATTTTGGTGCGTTTCCTCATGTCGAAGAAAAATCCCAGGGAAAAGCTCTGAGAGAGTCTGGTGATGAGAGTGAAGGAAAATCTATTCACAAAATCATACCTAAGGCGGAAGCCTGGATTCAAAGGAAAACATTATCATGGCCATGGAGAACAAAAGATCGAGAAGGATCAGATGCAGCAAATGTTCGTGTTGCTGGGCCATGGAGACAGAATGATCAAGAAAATGAATCAGTTAATCAGAAGATTCTTTCTTCTAGCTTGAAGCAAGAAAGCCAGGCAGGTGAAAGTAATCGCCCTACTAACCATGAGGCTTCAGGATCCTGGTCCTCCTTTAATGTTAACAGCACAAGTAGTGCCAGCAGCTGTGGGAGTGCTGGCAGTGGTGCTGTCAATAATAAAGTGGATGTGGACACTGATTGCTTGGATTATGAAATTTTGTGGGAGGACCTGACAATTGGAGAACAAATTGGGCAAGGTAATCACATTCTTAACTAAAGGGACAAGTTTGAGAACATAATCTTTTGATAATATCTATACTTTAACAACAAAAAGTATTTTTATGTTTGAAATGCCATTTACCTCTTTCTAGAGCTCTTTTAATTTATTAAACCTATGCTTTTAAACCCGAGTACCTAGTTAACAGTGGTTGTTATGCATTTTATGCCTTACCTATAACTTGTTTCCTATTCTAAATTGCAGGTTCTTGTGGAACTGTCTATCATGCTCTGTGGTATGGATCAGTATGTTCTTTTCTCTTCCTGTAATTACTGGTTTTAGTTTCATGCATTATAAAGGATATTCTCCAAGCAATTTGCCATAACTTGGATTTCTTTCATGCGTTCTTTTCCTTCTTGCCTTTTTGAGGTGTAAAGAATGTATGAGTTTTTTCATATATGTTGATTGTGCAAATTTTGATTGTTGCAACTGGTACTACTAGCATTTAGTATACTGAAGTCCTTTATTGTGCTAATTCACCATTCTTGAGTTAAGGCATCATAGGATTGCTGGTTGGTCCGTGAAATGAGGATGGCAACTCTAAGCCTGACAATGTTAGAATGTGCCTTTTATAGGTTGACAAGCTACATTTTTCTTACTGAAATTCTGATGTCAACTTATATTCATGTTTTTGCAGGATGTTGCTGTCAAAGTTTTCTCAAAGCAAGAATATTCAGACGATGTGATACTGTCCTTCAGACAAGAGGTATACTTTCCAGTAGCCTAATTTGCTAATTAGTGAGGAAGTGGCATAGGTTTAGAAAACAACTTTGGTTGCTGCTAATGTAACTAGGAGAGAAAAATTGTTTAGAAAATAGTAGTTTTCATTAGAAAAGAATAGTTTCCTCGGAGGATCTTACTTTGATGTTTGCTAAATTTATTACATTGTAAAGCCATTCATTTAGCTTAAATGATAAAGGTATGATTTTCGTAGCATGACTGGCTGAGTAAAAAGTTCAGTCTGTTTAGCCAGTGATATAAACTGACAGATAGTTATTTTTTATCTTAATCTCTTCTTGAAAATAAAAAAGTTTGACTTAATGTACTCTCTAGAATTTAGCCAATATGGAACTGTACCTTGTTTTTCCACTTCATCATTTTACTGTTTGATCACTTTTTTCTTCTAAACCTCCTGAGTGCTTGGCAGCCCCCTAAAATTTCTTTTATCTAACATTTATTTAACATTTTATTGTATGAAGGTGTCTGTCATGAAAAGACTTCGACACCCAAATATTCTTCTCTTCATGGGGGCCGTGACTTCACCTCAACGTCTCTGCATTGTGACAGAGTTTCTCCCACGGTTTGTTCTGAACTTTGCTTTTGACTCCTTTGTCTCAAGAGCATTATGATTCTAGTTTATCATCCTATGTTTCGCAAAGTACTTAATACTTATCTGGGCTGATCACTGCTGTGTTCATTTGTATTTTATGACTTCAGTGGAAGCTTGTGCCGCTTGTTACACAGAAACACATCTAAACTTGACTGGAGACGGCGAGTTCATATGGCCTTGGATATTGTAAGTATTTGGTAATAGATATATGTACCGTATGATGTCTCTCTTTTTCTTCTAAATAATGGTATACTATCATTGTCATGATGCTGTTTTTTTTGGTAGAGTAGTGTCTCATTCAGTTTTTCCCTTTTCTTTTTTGGTATTATTAATTCTTTTCGGATTTCTGTTGCTGGAGCAAAACGTAATTTTGACTTTCTATTGGAAATATAAATTCCACTTATATCTTACAAATTGTATCATTGTCCAAAGCATGTTTTATGCGTACAACTTACTTTTTCTACAGGCACGAGGTGTAAATTATCTTCATCACTGTAACCCACCTATCATCCACAGAGATTTAAAGTCTTCAAATCTTCTAGTTGATAAGAACTGGACTGTGAAGGTCAGCCACTGGTCACTTCTCTATTTTACAATGTTGTGTTGGAAGTCTATCCTTGATTGCTTAAAGATTTCTAGCATTGTTTCTGCTTAGCTAGACAATATCTTAATCACGTGTTAAATGAACAGGTTGGTGATTTTGGTCTTTCCCGTCTTAAGCATGAAACATTTCTCACAACTAAGACAGGAAGGGGCACGGTAGGCTCGTCTTGTTTTTTTCTCCCTGTGACTGTAATATATTGTATATGCTTGCAATTGTCCCTTTCTTTACATTTTCACCGCTAGAGGCTCAAAAACATTTTACTGATCCTAGGCATTATTTTGCTTTGTAGCCTCAATGGATGGCACCGGAAGTTCTTCGTAATGAACCCTCTGATGAGAAGTATGTTCAATCTATGCTCTCAACTACTCTTTCTCTCTACTGATTTTTAAACAAATTTCAGACTTTGAATATCTGTTTTTGCTGCTTCTTGGGAACATATCAGATCTGATGTTTATGGCTTTGGAGTAATATTATGGGAAATTGTAACTGAAAAGATACCTTGGGATAATCTCAACTCCATGCAGGTATTGCTTTCATGTGTAGATGAACCTTTGAAAATATATACATGTGCAGCTTGAAATGGTAGTAAAGCCTAATGAATGGAAATCCACTGCAGAGTGTGGTTTTATCTTGGTCAATCATTTGCTTTTTTATCTTATTTGTTATTCCAGTGCTTGAAAGTGAACTATAATACCATAGAGGGTGCAAGTTGGGTGTTTAAAATTGCGCCTTTCGTTTGCAGCTTATTTTGTTTTTAAGTTACACTTATTCTATGGTATTAAAGACCATGGTAACTGGAAGCTTTTATATCACATGAAGATTTTTTTATGGAACTATGGAATATGATCACTGTGGGTGCATATATGAACAACTGTTCCTCTAGGAATCTTGCAGGTGATTGGAGCTGTAGGATTCATGAATCAACGGCTAGAAATTCCAAAAAATGTTGATCCACGGTGGGCTTCTATAATTGAGAGCTGCTGGCATAGGTGTGTATTCTCATCTCTGTTAAACTTTTGTATCCCAATCCCAATCCCCCAAATAGCTTTGAATATCCAAGCATGAATTTTATCACTGAAACGAACATAGAAGTGACTTGTGCCCCAAAAGTTGGCCAGCTTACCGTAATTCCTTAAAAATCTTAATCTTAATATTACTTGCTGTTTCATCAAACTGGATTCATTTGCCCTTTTAATTATTTAATACTAGGTAACGTACTTGATGTAGCCTATATTACATTTTTCGTACTATATATTGAATTAGAAATTAGCCGTTGCATAGTTGACTTTGTTTTTTTTTTTTGTGAACATTGACTTTGGGTTCTTGCATTTGCTACTCGATATTTTTATAGGACAAATATTTGTGGACACCTCAAATGCTAGTTAATGCCTAGAAAGAGAGTAAAAAAAGATATAAAAATATAGCTACAATAGGTAATATGATATGATAGGTAGAGAAAGATTAAGAGAAATGAGAGGTGTTGATGGGTTGTTCAAAATTATAGGGTGTCCAAAAATCAGGACTCATATAGTTCTTTCTTATATTGAAAGATATTCATTTTATTCCTTATTTAAGAAACAACGGACCTATTGCCCCATATTGTCACGTCATCCGTAAATAATGGCACACTAAAACTGTAAAAAATTTATAGGGAACAAAACTGACAAAAAAATTATAGGGATTAAGCCCTTTTGTTTTATATGCAAATCCTTGATCGCATCTATTTTTCTGCGTCCTTTGAAGTCGCTTTACTCATTAATGTTGAAGCCATGATGTGGTGGAGTTACCAAACATCTTTTGTTGAGTTATAAATTTGTCTATTCCTACCAGCGATCCAGCTTGTCGGCCAACGTTCCCAGAACTGCTTGAAAGGCTTAGAGATCTGCAAAAACAGTATGCCATTCAGTTCCAGGCAGCCCGATCCACTGCCAAGGAAAGCACCCAAAAGGAGTCCTAGACAACCTTGGAGCTATTTTTTCTGTCACCTGTGGCTGTGGCTGATGCTTAATGATTTTTTTGCATATATTTTACCAAAGCTCCTGGAGTAGATGAGCTGGTACACAGCACAAACAGCTGGTCTTGGAACTTAGAGAGGTGGGGATTACCAAACTTTTGATAGTGAATTGGGTTAGTCATCTTTTTTTCTTCTCTAGTGGCATCTTAAAGTTTCTTCAATTGATTGGTGGTGTTGTATGTTTGGAGTCTTGTCAATCGGATCGATTACCACCCGCATTGTACTTTTCTATGCTAATGTTTGCGCCACTATTTAAAAGTTGTACAGACGGTAGCGAAAAGAAAGGGAAAAAATTCATTTGACTACATAGATTAGAAATGAATCACAAAGTCATTGTGCTTCTGTGTTTTTAGTTAATGTTGAATCTCTATCATTGCCCACTTTAAGCAAAAAAGTGCAGCTTAGCACGTCAGACAGCCTTTTAAAGGAACCATTCAAAATTTGATTGGCCTGTTTCAATTCATCTTATGGGACGAGTGTAGACAAGAATTCCAAGCATAGATGGTAATTTTCAATTGCATGGGCATTCTATTGGTATACCATTTTTTATAAATATTAACTGAACTTTAAAATTCTTATTTCCTAATGGATGCTATAATAAAAATAAAGTAATATATGTAAAATAAAATAAACAACATTTATTTCAAATTAAAAACCCCTTTTATTTCTAACAAATAATTTCTAATAACATTGTCAAAACCTTAGTAATATATTTTTACAAGATATTATGAGCTTTTTCAATAGAATATTATGACTTCTTGAATTTAGGTAGTGATTTGCCTAACATTTTCTAGTTTTTTTTCTTCAAGTTAAATCAAACACGTTTGAAGGAAAACTCTTAAAAGAAATCAAAGACCTTATTTTTTATAAAAGAAGAAAAAATAACTTCTAATAAAAAAAACTAATTGAATTCTTTTAAAATAAACTACACACTTTAGTCTCTCCTCCCTCTCATTTTGAACTAATTGATGTGACAAAAAAACAAAACTTTTAGTTTACAAATATTTTAAACTGAAACTATCAAACAATTGAGTCAAACATAACCTTATTTTCCCTCCTACTAATTTCCTTGTTGACCAGTGGAAATGTGATGTACCTTGTAAGCAATGTGCAACCGAAGAATAACGATAAGGAGGGAAACATCCCATGCAACTAGTAGAAATCTGAAAAAACTTCACTGGTGGGGAATTTATATAGCCTACTTCAGGACTAAGGTTGCTTTTATCACTTGGGAAGTGCATTATACTTTCAGATAAATAAATTACTGGGATTCCCCGACAACAAAAGGATGACAAACTAATGGCTCTAAATACATCATGATACTAAGGATAAAGAAAAGACACCGTACATAGCATGAACTGTAGCAGCGTCTGGAGCCAGCTATATGCTTTTCCAATAGCATTTTGGGAATCTCTCTTGAATACGGAAAAGCATGCGAAAACATAGTGGACGCTTCCTTCCCGACAATGTCAACTTCAATTAACACCAAGAATCTAGGCTTTATCAACTTGGAAGTAGCAACATTATGGAAATAACCACTTGCACAAGCTGTTCCGCACAATAATTTACAAGAGCTTGTCAAGTACAAGGCTTTCATTTGACAACACTAGTTGGTAAATTATTAAGTACTGAACTTGAAGATGAAGGAGCTCCACGCTGAACATGCTAATGAGCTTATGTAAGTAATAAGCATGAAGATACAAGACGCCAACTATTCCAAGCTCCAACACTACTATGCATAGATGATCCATCAATTTAGTTCCAAAATTTGGTCAATTTGATGCATGAATGAAAGAAAAGAAGAGAGTTGTTACCGAACCCCAAAAAATCTAAGAATTTTGATGCAGTCAATTTTTGGGTTGATAGTTAAAATAGGAACTCATTCAACTATTGGTAAAAAAAAATATCAGTACCAAAACCCTCAAATTTCCACAGAATTTCTCAAGAAAAAATTGTTTTAATGGTATGATCCATTTCCACCATCCAAGGGGTGCTCCCTATGGTGATGCCATGTGTTCAAATCCCACTCCTCATTTTCCCAATCCCAGCTGGAAATTCTAGCTTGAAACTATGTATATCAAAACAAAAGAACTACTCCTGACACCAGGTTCCCTAGTCTTCATGAAACATTAGTTTATTGGTTCTAAGTTCTAACTACTTAGATTGAATTGAGCCCAATGTATCGTGTAAAGGTCAGCACCAAACATAAGAGCAGAACAATGCAAGACAGCTTGGCTAATCTATTCTATTCTTAGCTCCTTTATGTAATTTATGCTTTCCGGTGCTAGCTAGCAAGAAAGGAGGTAAGAATATAGTAATTATGTAAACATTTAAACACGTGTTTCAGTACATGGAACGTATAGCTATAAGATTTCAGAGCAAATTAGGTCATGGTATTCAGATGACTGAGATAAATATCATTTTGTAAAACATCGACACTTCCATTCCCACAACTCTAGCGAAGCAAGTGCCTGATTGCAGCTACTGCATCACCTTTATGCTCACGCAAGGTCCTTTCAGCCACCTTTTTATCCAGCTGTTAGAAACAGCACATAAGAAAAAGATATATTAATTAACCAATTAATTGAAAAATAACAAAAGATTTAAAAAAAAAAAATTGAAGTTACCAACCTCTAGTTCATTTGCAATTATGTCAACATCAGCAGCATTTATCTTAACAGCAGCTAATTCTTTCTCCCTAAAATTAGAGAGAGAGAAGTACAGATTAAGAGTTGATTAATCATATGTAGAAGACAGAAAAATAAATAAGGAGTGTAAATAGAAAATGAATTTACCTCTTACGCATGGCTTGCCAGTCAGCTTCAGAAGATGCAGCAATTGATGCCATGGCCTGCCAAAATCGTTAGAAAGTAGCGCAGAAATTCAGTTTCAACGCGAATCAAACCGTTATTGAGAAAATTTTTAGCAACATTTGAGAGAGAAGAACCTCTTGGACTCGTGAAGAATCGAGTTGGCGATCCTCGACGCGGTCTGTGAGCTTGTCGAAAGCTTTGCTCTGTTGCTGCAAGTCCTTCGAATCCACAACCCTCTCTACTCCTTCGTCTGAACCCTCCATCTCTCTCTCTTCACGCTTTGTGCCCCAAAACCAATGCAATTCCACAACGCGCACAGTTCTGCTATCGTATTAGTAAACGAACGGAAATTTCTTACACCGACGCGCAACGATGGAAGAAGTGCTTTTGATACTGCTTGTTTGTGCTGGGTTGATCTTCGGGCCTTACTGGGCTGGACGTGAGACCCACTAGCATTAGGGAATGACTATTATCTCCCTACTTTTGCTATTTCCACCCCTATGTGCTATTAAAAAAATTTATTCTGAAAATACTCTTTCACATAAACACAATTTTGTTAACAACATACACAATGAAACTATGTTTCTTTGGTGTTTGAGCATGTGAAAAAAAAGTATACAATAAAAACATGATTTCATTTTATATTTGGTTAATGAAATCGTATTTTCATGAAAGAAATATAACAAAAACATATTTTTATTGTGTATTTTTTTCATAAACCCTCTTACACAATGAAAATATATTTTTTTTGCATACTCTATACAATGAAAACATAATTTCATTAAAAGGATATTTACAGAATTTTTTTTTTAATGCACGTGGGGCTGTTAATAGCATATTTGGGGGTGAAAGACTTTTGGAGCTCATATAGATTTTATCTAGTTCAAGCAGATGACTAACTATCTTTGGAAAACTTGACTAATATTCTTTACTCTTTAGTGAAGTCTCTGTTTTCAGCCACATTTTTGTCATTTTAAGAAATGCATTTCAATTTCATACTGTTTTAGTGTGTATGGTGGACTCATTGTCATGGCGTCGCAGGAACTGTGAGCTGAAGGAGCTTGGGCCTATTTTTGTTATAGATGCATCTTTTTGGTTATGAACTCATGGTAGAACTTTAATTTTAAAAAAAGTCCAATTTAGATTTGTTAACATGTGAAAAAGCAATTATTTGAAGACAAAATAATAAAAATATAAATATTTGGTCAAAAAACAAAAACACAAATCTACGTATAAATCAACATGCAACGCCGAGTTTAAACGTGTGTGCTTCCTTGTGCTTTTACATTTCAATTCTATTAACGGTCTCGTCTTGCTTCTGAAGTGCTGAACAGCTAGCTTAATTAGGATATCCCCAACCCAAGAGTTGGGTGGTTGATCACATGATACTGCCGTCCAGCTATTCTGACTTACTAGTAATTAATTATAGTCCCATTTTTTCTTAATTGTTGAAAATGAAGTGATTACTGATAGGGATGTCGTTTGGTCCCAAGTGTTGCCAGTGGAGGTCCGGATTCTCCTAAACTAATTTGTTGCCTATAGACTCTAGGCTAGCTAGAGCGAAGGAGTTTATCTAAACTCCATGACCAAATACTATATGTAAATATGCAATGTAAGTTAATAAATATTTCACAAGAATAATAATAATACGAGAATAAAGATACTCGTCCATTTTTCCATTTTGTTCACCCGTCATTTACTCGGAAACTATATTTATCTATTATTACTAGTAGGATTTGTTCATTAATTGATAATTTTGCAATTGAAGTTTTATAATTATTATTATTATTATTATAAAAAAAATACAGATTGAATGGCGGCATTAAAATTCATTTAAATGCAGGTATTTTATTGGTAACATGCACTAATCCTTTAATTTTTCTATACCTTTATTTGTTAGATAAACCACTTTTTAATATTTAAGGTTTTGTGAAATATGTGTATATATACCTAAGAAGCCTTTTACTATATATTTATGAAGCAACTTTTACGTGTGATGGGGTGGCTAAACGTCCTGGAATGCTATGTTTCTAAAACTAGGCTAAACACTAACAGTTGTGAACTTCATTTAATTTGATACTGAAATGGCTTAAAATCAAGCTCACATGCTAATCCCATATATATGGCTTTGGACCGACAAATAATACACATGGTAGGGCAAGCTTGCCAGTTATAGATGACAAGAAGAGCAGTATAAAGACGTGAGAGTCTTCAACAATTCATAATTGCGATCTGCCAATTGCAGTCACTTATAGAAAAATTTTCTACGTACAGTTTTTAACTCAGACTGAAAATAGTAGAAAATTAATCGCTCTATATCCTTGACCTCGACCAGTTACGTCGAGCATTGAATATATTTACCAACTGGCTAGAGTAATACTATTGGACACGAAAACGCAAATTTACCAACATAAAATGTCATGAATAACAGATTTTTTTAACAGAGAAATTCAATTTCTGATCTACTTTTTTTTATATGTATGAAAAAGTATCTGCTAAAAGATGTATGTCAACCATTTAAAAAATTTTAGAATCTTGATGGACTAGTTATTGATTTCTGTTTAAGGAATACCCTAATTTTACTATAAATTAAAAATGAGAAATATTTTATGTACATCTTTCTTTTTTGTAGATCTTGATTCTTGACTATAAAAATAAGGATTATGTTTCATGTATCAAGTGGTTGATGTAATAAATATAGCACGTATATATTATTGTAATCTAATCTAATCTTTTTATTTAACAACAGTGAGATCAAAAGGTGTCATACATAGGAGGATAAAAAAAATAACTAATATATATAATTCCCTCAAACAATAAAAAATGTAGTTAGTTCTATCTTTTATTCAGGGTCAAAATATTGGATATTCAGGGTCAAAACCTAATCATTTTTATTTAAATTCATACAATGACCCGGGCAAAGCTCCTTTCACTTTCTCCATGTTTGTTCTTAGCAACATAGTAACATTTATGTTAATAGTTATTACTTCTACTCCAGTACTGTACTTAAATACTAAAATGAAGTAGTTGATGGTTGGGACATGACAATTAAGATTTCACCGGCCAATAGATTCGTCTTCCAAACAAGTTTGAACTTTTGGCGGTGTTCGACAGATGATACCTCCATAAGTCTACGTGTATTAATGGTGTGTGTGCTCTTGTTCACACTATAAATAAGTCCTTCTTTCCCAAGCTTTCTCATAGCAACCACAAGAAGCACTTTCAGCTCTATTTTCTCTCTTTGTGCAAAGATGGGAAAATTAAAAAGCTATATTTCAGTACTTGCTGTGACATTTGTATTGGTGATAGGAGTAGCTGAATGCAGAAAAATAAAAGAAAATGAGTTAGTTGACAGTTTTGGAGGAGGTGGATTAGGTGGTGGTGGCGGTGGAGGTTTTGGTGGAGGAGCTGGTGCAGGAGAAGGGATTGGAGGCGGACATGGTGGCGGCATTGGAGGAGGAATAGGTGGAGGTGGTGGTGGAGCAGGTG